>NC_056735.1:1147355014-1147362867 GCF_019279795.1 Protopterus annectens
AAAGGGGCATAGCTAGTAAATCTGTGCCAGCCTTTCATGTGTGTGTGTGTGTGTGTGTGTGTGTGTGTGTGTGTGTGTGTGTGTGTCAGTTGCTTGGAGCAGGAGCATGAATCACTAGTTTCACAGAGTGGTGGAGAGCTTGGCTTGGACACTCAGCTGAGGTCTCAACTTTAGCTGTGCCAGTGGGGATTCTTATTGCAGACCTGGAGAGAGACAAATAGAGAAACCCAGACCCTGGAATGAGTGTGTTCCCTGTGTGCTCTTAAGAGAAATTGTGCTTGATGCAGAGAGTGGCATCTGGAAATGCTGGGTGTATCCATTTCTGTACCAAGTTAAGTCCCTCTCCAGTGCCAGTGGTAAAGATTCAGGCTCCTTGATTACTGGTCCAGAGTGGGGATGTAACACTAACTAACCATTATTAGTGCAAAAGTGAGAAGTAGCATGTCCATTTCGACTGCTCCTGTTCTTATGTTAGCTTAGTTTTTTCCCCTATGTTTGCTAAGCACTTAGAGAACAGAAGAGAGATGACTGTTCCTTGTAAATGCAACTGCAGTTACTTTCATTAGTTTAATTTTATTTTATTAATTTTTTCCTGCTTACTAAATGAAGCAGCATTTAGCAAGCAAAAACAAGATGATGGCAGTCTGTTTTCTGTCTCTGCTTCACTGCGCCTTAATATGTAGCCTAAAGCCACAGACTTGTTTCACTGTGGCTTAATATGTAGCCTAAAGCCACAGACTTGTTTCACTGTGGCTTAATATGTAGCCTTGAAGCCACAGACCTGTTTCTATCAGACTCTCCTCGTATATTAATACCCTTATGAAGGACATGTGTTCTTCGATAGACTACAGCGTTTAAGGTCCACCCATTATCTAAATCTGAATAGCATAGGGCAAAGGGGCAACTTCAGCTAGCACTTTTTATTGAAGAGTGTTAAGGATTGCACAGCCTCCCAGTAACACTGCTGAAAATTAACTCCAAAAGTGAATTCAAAATCACATGGCAAAGCGACAACAGCAACCAAACAACTCAGAACAGAGAGAAAAGATGACAATACATGATCTCTCTTTTTATTTGGTAAGGGAATGGGTAAATTAGAATGACCTACCAATCCATCCTTACAAATAAAAGTTGGAAGATTTAACTAGAAAACAATAGTGTTTAATTGTTTATTTGTATGGATATAACTAATAGCAGTCATTACCTAACATGGAAATAAGAATGCAGATAACATCAGCATGAAACGCCTGTTATCTGTCATTCAGATGAATCACAAATCTTGACAGGTGAGAGCATCCAAAAATCTTTATAGATTATCCAGACAGCATAAGTTAGAGCAACTGAGAGTGGTATAAAAGACTGTTACATCAGGATGATGATAACCCAGCTGAATGACTGATTTCTTATCCTTCAATGCAATGTGAAACAATATCCATGTTCAAAATATAGCTGTTGCAAGCCTACTAACCTGATACAGCTACTGCAATGTTTGCTGTTCCTTAGCAACCAAATGTTTTTGTTTTATTTTCAGTGTTCCAAGCTCTTAACATATTGCATCATTCAAGCATGTTTGAAATTCGCCCTTGCCAAATTTGTTTTAAAAAGTCAATTAATCAAAACCTGATGGGGGGCTGGAATAATACTTGTCATATCAGCTTTTGGCAAACTGTAATCTGATGGAGCATTGATGCCATAGACCTGACAATGTTCAGCAAGCAATGATATGACATATCAGTAACTATCCGTTTTCAGTTGCCTTTTACAGTTAATGCTAGTTTTTCATTTCATATATGAGATATTTGGATATATTTGAACTGTAAACACACCTGCACTTTGGTACTTGATTTCACTTTTAAGGCTATGCTTCTTAATATGTTTCACAACACGTGTACACTGTACATGTATGTGCCATGCATAAACACTTATAAATTAATTGCAAAATTATGTACATGTATGTACTATACTCAAATACATATGATGTATAGGAAATACATGTGGTCCATGATCCAATAGAGATGTGTGAGTACAGTCCTCTGTAGTACAAATAAAATGAAATCCAAACCCTGGACCCCATGTATTCCATTTATCTGATTTTCTTTTAGGAGCCGGTTGTATTCTTTATAACTGCGCTGTAAGAAAATATTGTATCTGCAAGAAAAACAGCAAAAAGAAAATACAATTATCTTTTATGTTTTCACTGTAGATTAAAACTACAAATAATTGACTTCTAACAAGGGTTGAGAAGGAATGATTTTGCAATAGTACTATTTTTTGTTCCACTTTGTATGCACGTGAAGGCTACCGCTATAACATTTGGATCTTGTTAAAGGAATGTATATGCATTTAAGTTTGGAAATGATCCTGTTCTCTAGCCATATTAATTAAACTCTTCCTTGACTTTCCTCTTCTGCTGCTACTTTTAGCCAATGACATGGTCCTCTATCGGTCAAATACGTACTTGATCTCACTTGTATGGATATATTTTTTAGTATGTTTCACAACATGTGTACATGGTACATGTGTCATGCATAAGAATTTATAAATTAACTGCACATTTTTCACTCATGCTACTGCAAAACAAGTTCCAAGCAAACTTCTCTGTCAAGCATTGGATCAATAAAATAGTGCACTGCTTAATGCAACCAAAACTAAGAATATGCTTTTTGGTAACAACAAAAAGCTCACCAAAATAACTTCCCTACCATTAAAACACTTTCTACGAAAATAACAAATCCTTTAAATACCTAGGCATATAGTTATATCCATCTCTAAACTTCACTCTCTGTCCTGAATAATACTAGGAAAAAGGTTAACATATTTTATTCTGTGTCAATAATATCTCTCTATTGCTGTCCAAAGCCGTTATGGTTGCAAAATATGGTTCATGTAGTCCAATAGAAAAAAGCCTTTGTTTAATAGCTTCAACCTCAAACAGGAACACTAAACAAATTCAAACTATAGAAAATAGTATCTGCAGGTTTTTACCCTTTTCCCAAAACAGGAACACCATTGCGTAACCCTAGAAAAAGCAAAGTGGCTCCACAGTTTCTTGTATCTTTGTCCAAAAATATGAGAATCTCGTCTCCCATATCCTAAAAGAATCATCTTCATACTCAAAATGCATTTGGAACCTAAAGCTTACCTTGAATTAGTAGCCAAATGTCACCCATCAGACAACATTACCTAACCACCTTATGATATACCTTACCCTATCACATAACCATGCATAACTACAATAAATGCATATATTGGAAACAGCTGTGTATATCTGCTACTCTGTCTACAATCACTATCCATGCTTAAGCTATCTCTCTGGTTCATTTCTATCATTGTATTTGTAATTGAATGAGTTTAAAGCATTTTGTTACTTTGCCCTGGTTGACACCGATACTTATCAGTTGTGATCAGTGCTTTATACCGACTTTAAAAAATCAAATAAATAAGATAAACACATATATTTGGAATTACTCTTGTCTTTTATAAATGTTTAATAAAACAAATGTATGAAAAACAAGGGAATACTACTGGTGCTCGAGTCCCAAATGCTTGAAAGCCCCTGTCTTGAAGTAAGGGACTTGAGCACCTTGTACCTCATGTAGGCTGTCGCTCATGCTCAAAAGCAAATATGAGTTTGGGCAACAGCCATGGAGAGGAAGCGGGAGGATGATTTTAGGTTTGCGAAGCGGGAGGAGGATTTTAGGTTTGGGAAGTGGGAGGAGGATTTCTGAGTTGGGGAATGGAAAGGGAAGTTCAGGCTTAGTGAGCAGAAGGGGAGTTTTGGGTTAGGGAGTGATCGGAGAATTTACTTTTATGAAGCAGGAGTGGACGTTTAGGGTAAGGGAATAAGGACTTGGATTGGGAATTGGGTCAGAGTTTTAGGGTTAGAGTTTTGATTCTGATAGGGCCATATAGTTTCTAGGGTTGGGTTTTGAAAAGGCTAATTAAAATGTGTGACTGGGATAGTGGGAGTTCAAGCACCTGCTTTTCGGACCAAGTGGCAGCAAATAGATGTGTTGCAAACTACTAGCATATGAGCACCTGTACCAACCCCAAAAAACAATGCTAAATGCATTTGTTAAAGAAACACCACTTTTTTATAACTATCTATAAGATTAATAACTTCTTTATAACCAGGCACTTGCTTTTGTTTTGAAGTTATTCACATTTGTTTATTTGAAACATTGGAAGAAATACATTTCTTTAACATCTATTGCCTTTTTACAGCCAAAAAAAAAAAAAAAACAATGTATAAAACATGCTTATTTTTGTAAACAAATGAATACTGAACAACTTTTATACTTGCAGTATACTGCTGTCATATTTTCTTTCAATGCTATTCATATTAGTTGGTTAAGAAATGAAAAAAATGTCTTCTGTTCAGTAAACACTCAAAATCAGATGCTCAGTTGTGTCTGCATCAAAAAGCAATCTCAAAACATCAGGCACCAGGTTAGCTCAATTTTCCTTTGTTTTTAATTTAGCATGTTTAAAGCTATAAAAACTATTTTAAAATTTAAACTGTCTTTCACACCCTCATGTATTTTAGTTTTAGATCATTTGTTATGTAATCTGCTTTTTTATTTCTAGGTATGGTTCAGTGACTTTTATGTGGTTTAAGAAAAGCTCTCCCCAGGATTCACTAATCCTCCGTGTAAGAGTAGATTAGTCTTACACGGAAACGGCAGTCTAAGAGTAAGACGGCAGCGCGCCATGCATATTAATGAGGGCGCGCTGCCTCAACTCTAAGGCTAACACGGAGCGTGCATGAGTGCAGGGGGCGTGTCTTACTGCCGAGCAGTCCCAAAATCCACACCCCTGCAAGTCTCTCAATCGGGAAATGTCAACTTACATGAGCGAGTCCACTCAAATGTGTACATACCCAACACTACACTCCCCCACATTCTAAACCCCTGTACAATTATAAAATGTAAAACTTTTATTTATTTTTTTTATTATTCCCGATATAGCTGCCCGTATTTACATGGGTTTACTCATTGCTTAGCTACAGTTAGCAGTTTAGACATCAAAGAGGATAATAAGTAACTTATATGCAAATTATGCAAAATAGCAATAGCATAGTGGTAGAGCCTTCGTGCAAAGAAGAGGCATTCCCGGTTTGATTCCCACCACTCCCCTTTCTATTTTCTGTTGGAAATCTGTATATAAAAATAATTCCTGACATTTGTCATTTAAATTTTAGTAAAAAGCATTGAAATGGCCTATGTAGTAGTGAACGAATTTTATATATATATATATATATATATATATATATATATATATATATATATATATATATATATATATATATAATCAGAAGGTGAAATGGTTATGCATACTGATTGATGCATAAGTAACGTATCTTAAGCAATGTGCAGCACTGCTAAGCAAAGTTTACCAGTATTAAGCATATTTAAATGTAATTGCTCATAGCTGAGCACTGCGTTAACTAGCGCAATGGTTTTGCACGTAGCTGCGCATCACGCCAACTAGCGCAAGCTATTTGCATGGAGTTGCGCTCCGCACTAACCAGCGCAACATTGGGCAATGGCGAGCAACGTAGAGTAACGCCGAGCAACGTAGAGCAACATCGGGCAAAGTTGAGCAAAGTCGGTAAAACACAGCCACACCTCCTAGCCGGTCTGGCCAGTAGTAAAATAAAAAGCAATGACAGGCCTCGAACCTGGGATACTGTGCACCATAATCACAGTACTGAACCACTAAGCCATGACAGCTTTTCATAAGCATGCACTTTCAACACATACATACATATCAATGGAAGTTTACCCATTGCTAAGCAGGTGTGCCTTCAGCTGAGTTTTTTCAAAACTGGACAATCACAAATAAGTGTGGGAAATTATGCATATTTAAGCTTCATAGGTGGGAATACTTGCCATAACTGGTTGTAGCTCCCATCTGCAGGCAGCAATGGCCGGTGCTGGAGATGGCTCTCGTTTTCGAGCACAACGTTGGGGCATTGAGGAGTCAAAAGTAATGGTTTGGCTCCTTGTCCATAATCATGAGGATAGACTCCTGTGGGGCCAGTACCAGGGCACCCAATACAAAGTGGAAGCCTGGGACCGTCTAGCTCATGAACTCACCAGTGCCACAGGTGTCCCTCGGACTGGTGAGCAGGTCAGACATCACCACGCAGACCTGAAGATACACAAGGCGGATCAACTGGACCAGTGGATCCAGGAGGCCAGTGGGATGGAAAATGCCCCACTACTAAGTAGCCATGGAATTAAATATGTAAGAATTGCTATTCTAGTGTATACTATGGATAGGTATGTCTCAATATCACTTCATTTACTTCACAGCTGCAGGTGTCCCTGCTGCGAATTAGCAAGCCTATGCAGATAGGCTGCTGAGGCTGTGCCACCAGGCAGTTTAGTAATTATTCTGCTTGTACTGTTATGTAAAATAAATGAGAGAGCCTGAAACAAGTGTTTTAACACAATAAATAAAGGTATAATAATTCTCTAATAATTATTCTGCATGTACTGTTATATAAAATAAATGAGAGAGCCTCTAGAAAAGTGTTTTAAGTCTTTAATAAAGGTATAATTCCTGGAGTGTGTCTGTGTCATTTTCTTTGATATGTTGTGCTCTTGCATTATAGAAATAGTACTGTTGTATTAAGCGTTGTTAACAGACAGTTGGGTAGGCCCATATAAAGTGGATGAAGGGAGTGCCAGTAGCTTTTAAGCATATTTACAGTCCTCAACTGTTGGTTCATGCCCAACATGTACAGGTTAATCTGGCACATGAGTAGCTTGATATTGTGTTCCCCAGAAATGTCATTGTGCTGGCAGAAATGTAGGGAGCTGTTAACATATAACTGATAATTTCACCTAAACATATCTAGATAAGTATAGGAAAGTAGAGCTGTCAGTGTACCATCTCAGCAGTAGTGTGTCTGAGCAACTCACAAAATATGTAGCAGTAACATCTGCATCCCGGACAGTTTGTATGTCAGATACAGCCCATATATATAAAGATCTAGCAAAACCCATTTCACAATTTAAGGACAATTCGGTAGTGTAATAATACATATAGGGGACATATAACTGCAGTTAATAGGAATGTAGTGTAAACTAGAAGGATATATAAGTTGTTAATGGAGCTATCATTTTCCACCCTACTGTATGTGCATAAAAAATGCAATCCCACACCTCAATGGGTATGTCTAATTTCAAAATATTTATTGGGACATATGTCCTATTGGTTTATAAATATCTGCATTTATTTCGATGCATGTGCCCTGTTCAAATACCACAATATTGGTGGCCTGTTGCCATCAATTAAACCTGCATGCTGTTGTAATGTCCACTGTTGTTCTATATATGCATGTGTCATGCTTGCTGTTCAACTGTTGGAACTCTGATGTGTTGGGTTAATGGGAATACTTCTGCATGCTGTTATAACTAATTGGGAATGCTGTTGACTGTTACTAACCCATATTTTCATTAAATCCTCCTAAACATAGAACGTATGGGAAGGCCGGTCACAGCAGACTCACCTGTCCCACCTCAGCTGGCGATGGCACCTGGCACCAGCAGGTCCGGAGTCCAGCCTGGGACCTCCTCCTCTGTTGGCCCTGTGCCACATTCAGGTGGAAGCACTGCAGGGGATGGGGCTAGTCCCCCCCGTGCAAGCGTGGGTGGAGGAGGGTCATCTATAACCCTCCGAATTGTCCGGGCTGTGGTGCATAGGGAGATCGAGCGTTCTGTCACTGATCCTCTACGCCAGCTTGAGGCACGAGTGGCATGACTCATGGGTGAGCCTGCCCCTCCTACGCAGCCCCCAGCACAGCCACCCTCTGGGCTGTGAAGGTGCAGTGGTGACTGCCCATG
>NC_056735.1:1147363367-1147385867 GCF_019279795.1 Protopterus annectens
TTTTTGGGTTGTTTGTGTTTGTGTTAGTCTAAAATTGTCCTGCTGTGTCTGTGCCAGTGAAATTATGTCATGGCTTAATGGTTCAGTACTGTGACTATAGTGCACAGTATCCTGAGTTCGAGCCCTGTCACTGCTTTTTATTTTCCTGCTGGGCAGACCAGACTGCTTAAGGAACAGTAAAGCAGGTGTGAGCATGTTTACCTGTCTTTTCTCAACTTTGCCCAACCTTGCCCGACTTTGCCCAACATTGCCCAACATTGCTCAACGTTGCCTGACGTTGCGCTAGTTAGTGCGGTGCGCAGCTCCACACAATTGTGTTTAAATATGCTAAATAGTGGTAAAATGTGATTAGCAGTGTTTTATATTGCTTAAAATAGGGCAATCATGCCTCAGGTGGTGCTGCAGGGCTGCCTATGTTGGATGCACATAGTACACTCCCTATACCTGTTTGAAAACAGGTAGTGTCAAGTTAGGCATCACTTTTATTGTATGTGCGAGTCACAGAGAGGTGTCATTTCCAGGGTTCCTACTGAGTCAGTGCATGTGCTATGCGTTGCCTCTTTGCCAAGGCCAAGGCATACTGGGCACGTCTCCTTCTGCCTACTGGGGCAGGCTCAGGTTGTTCCTCCTCTGAGTCACGCTGTGCCTGTGCTGGCCTTGGCAATGGTGGGGGGCTGTTTGGCTCTGCCCCATGCTGTTCCTGCTGAAGCTGTTTTCTCAGGATCATATTGTGTAGCATGGCACATACCATGACAATTTGGGTACATGTAGTTGGTGAGTGCTGCAAGGCTCCACCAGACATGTCCAGGCACCGGAACCGTAACTTGAGCATCCCAAACACATGCTCAATAATGTGTCTTGTTTGTGCGTGTGCCTTATTATGGAGTTCTTGTTCGGGTGTGTGTGCATTTCTGATGGGTGTCATCAGCCACGGCTAAAAGTGTGTATCCAGCATCCCCCACTAGGTGACCGTCAGGGATGTCCCCATTGGCAAATCTCTGGTACAGCTGCGTCAGATGCCAGATGTGGGAATCGTGATGGCTTCCAGGGCAGCCAGTGCACACATTCATTATTATGCCCTGGGCATCACACACAACCTGGAAGTTGATGGAGGGGAAGCCCTGACGGTTGATGTAGACCCTACCTCGCTCACCAGGTGGTGCTTTGATGTGTATATGCGAGCAGTCTATTGCACCCACTACCTCAGGGAATTCTGCTATTTGGTGGAAAAGACGCATATTACTGGCCAATACCTCACAGGAATTGGGGAAATATACATGGTCACTGACATGTGCTGACATGGCATCCAGGAACTGGTGCAGTACCCTGGATGCTGATGCCTGTGAAACCCCCATCATATCACCAGTTGGTCTCTGGAAGGTACCTGTAGCTAGTACTCTTAGGCCAACACATACCTTGGTATCCACTGGGATGGGTTCCCCTCTGTTGGTTCTGTGTGTGAGGCGTGGCCGGCACAGCTCAACAATTTGCTGCAGGAGGTCTCTGTCCACTCTATAGTGCTCCACTATCTCCAGCTCATGTAGCCCCTGGTAGGTTACCCTGGGTCTGTACACTCTTCTCCGTCTTCTCACTGTGGGTTGCTCAGCAGCATTCACAACATCACCACCCTCAGCATTTTGCACATGTTGGTTTATGATAGCAATAGCAGCCCCTAACATTTTGCCTGACTTAAGCATTTTAAGTTTTCACTCTTTGTATAATGCAGTTTTGCAGAGTTCTTGTTAAAAAAACAGGGTAGACTGCTGTTTGCAGAGTTTAAAGTGCTGGGCTTGGCTGAGCTAGTCTACTGCCTGTGTAATTGGCTGATTCTGATATATTTCACCTGGCAGCTCTGCTAGTTCTCCTTAGTTAACTTTCTACTACTTCTTTTCCTTCCTTTTCCCTTTCTGTTTCCACCCAGGGCAGTGCCATGCAAACAACCCCAAACACGCACACATGGGCGCACACACGCTGTGTGCCCTTTTGAAAGAAATTTCAGATATATCCAAGGCGTATGCCTTTGGTTTCTTGTTTTCATCTAGAACAACTGTAGACATGCCTCTTGCAATCCTGAGCAACTCAGGGAAAACACAAGCCACTGTGCTCCAATAAGCTTACAGTCTTTCAGACATACCCCCTCATGATGTCACCTATCTTCTACTCTACTACTCCCCTACTCCTACACTTACACTCTAGGGACATGGCTCACATGCCAGGGAAAATTGGGATTCACTATCCTTGTTCTCATTTGCATAGGATTGCCTACTAATGCTTGGTTACATCTCTCACACTGAGCTACCCCCCTTAGCAACCACTACTCAGTGGCCATGTTGTTTTCAGCCTGCCATTCACCTGCGTGGCAGAACAAGCTTTTTAGTGAAAATGCCCATTTTTGGCTATTTTTCAATTTTTTCATTTTATTTAAAGCTCCGCACGTTTGCGCGACGCTGCGCTACGTTTAAACATTGGCAATCGGGGGAAAAATGGATTTTAAGGATTTATAAGATTTGCAAATGCCAATGGCCTTACATTTGGCCATTGGCATGCTTCCTCAACTAGATGCATCCTTTATTTGGCACTGTCATAGCTCCGTTTAGCTATTTGCAGAATGGTACTCCGTTACCAATGGAGTACATTTCTGCAAATAACACTACTCTTACACAGACAGGTTAGTGTTTCCTGGATCGTAAATTTACCTCATTTGCATAGCTTTCAGCAGCAAATGAGGTAATTTGCATACCATAACACTGTCCGTGCAAGAGTAGCTTTAGAAGCTCTTGTGCACGCCCCTGCCAGCAATTGCTGGATCGCTTGGCAGACATATTGGCTGTCTGCCATCTTACACTACTCTTAGACTCCGTGCAAGCCTTCGTAAATCTGGTCCTCTGTGTAAAAGGCCCAGTAATCTATGCCATACACTTATTAAATGAATCTGACACCAATAATGAAAGCAGAAGTGAAACCGCATGCTGCTCATTAACATGACATCCCCCCCCCAACTGGCACACAGTCACAGAGACCTCTCTGTTAATGATTGACAGTTTGATTGGTTTCTAACTGCCTTATCACATCTGATCAGTTTTACACTTGCTGTTGGGTTCTATCTTTGTAACACAGACACTGCAGGATTGCTTGTTATGTAAAGCTACTTTACCTTTCCTCATAGTTGTGAAACTGTGGATTTAATATTTAGAAGTGTATGGGGTAAGATATCTAGGGAAACTTGCTTCACTGCAAAAATGCTTTTTTTGACAGCAGGGGTATTTTTTTAAGGTATTTGTATTGTCAGTTAGTTATGGCTCAGTCAATCACAAAGGAAGCAGTAGCGTTTCATGATTAGCAAATACATGGTCTGTTAGTACATGGCATAAGCAGTTGACTAGATGCAGCATAAACTGCTGATGTCAGCAATTATGGTGCATTCATGTTTTACTTAGCAGAAGTTATCAAACAAAGCAGATATGTTCCGAGAACTGGGATTTTCTCCTTTGCAGGTATAAATTATTTATGAAAATAAGTTTCAGGAGAATGAAAAAGATACTCTGTGGGCAATGCTATGTGTTAGCAGCATAAGTAACCACATTAACAGCTGACTGAAATCTAGTTTTTATTAAAATAAATAAAAAATAAATAAAACTCAGGTTATGTGTAACAGATACTGTGAGTAGCGGGTGGTAGACAAAAAGAAACACTGTATTTCTGTAATGGAATGATGTGCACAGCTATGCACAACAGAACTAATAAAGGCCACACCTCTGCTGTAGCTGTGCTGTATGAGGGCCACTGTAGTGCTGAAAAAAATGTATTGTGCATAGAAAACAGACAAGGAACAGGAAATGCACAGTTAAGTAAGTAAACTTACCATAATGGTAGATGTTCACATAACCTCTGCTGCAGTAGTCTTAGCTGTTTGTGTTCTGTTTTGCATAGGATATAGCAACCATGAAGCTTCCAAAGCTTCAGGGCACCTTCCATACACCCAGATCACTTTTTTTTTTTAAACAAGAAGCATTTTTATTATCACTTATGACACATGCAATTATACATTTATATCAATGAAAACAAACTGTAGTGACATATTTTCAGTTCCAAACATTGTACATCACCAGAAGTGTATCCCTCACTGGTAAGATCAGACTATAAACTAATCTCACTGGATATTCACATCCCAACCCCACCCCCTGCCCAGAAAACCACAGTGAAAAACTTCTCTAAAGCAAATTTCTCACTCCTCAAAACCGAGGTGGAATCCTTCAAAGCCCCCGGGCCTGTGGAAAATATGGCCCAGACCGCAGAATCCTTTATAAACGCATTCTATAAACATCTTCAGGAATGCATGGATCATGCAATCCCAAATAAAACCAAGACCCAATCCTCCAAAGGCAGACATCCTGTCTGGTGGACCCCAGCCATAAACAAACTATACAATAGAAGGAGGAAGCTACTACATGATAGAGCAAATTCCCAAAAAGGGAAGGCATCTCTGATCAGTATTAGCAAAAAACTACGGGCACTCATAAAATCATCTAAGGCCAGCTTCGAGAGAAAAATTGCACAGGACACTAAGGATAATCACAAGGCTTTCTTTAGTTATGTTAGGAACCTGGGTGGGAATTCCCAGATATGCTCAGAATTAGTCCAAAATGGCAAAAAATACACCAAACCCATAGACATTGCCAACATCCTAGCTGACAGGTTCAGTGCAAACTTCTCCCTCCCCCCACCAAAAGGGCAAATATCTATTCCAGCAGAGTGCTGCCCCCCTGACATCTCAGATGCTCAGGTAAGAGCCGCCCTCTCCAAAGCAAAAAACACAGCATCAATGGGACCAGACGGTGTCCCGGGCTGTGTCCTACATGAACTCCAAGAAGAGCTAAACCCAAACATAAAACTACTGTTCAATCTCAGCCTTACTACAGGATATGTACCCAAAGAGTGGCGTACAGCAACGGTGGACCCTCTCCACAAAGGTGGTGCCTCAACAGATCCTGGAAACTATCGCCCCATAAGCCTGACTAGCTTGGTCTGCAATGCTATGGAAAGGATCATCATGGACCTTATAAATAAAGATATTGGGGACCTACAGACACTGGATCCTACCCAGTTCGGCTTTGTTAAGGGCAGATCCTGCCTCTTAAATCTGGTTGATTTCTTTGAAACAGTCACCAAGGCCATTGACGAGGGGAAGGTGGCCCACACAGCCTACCTGGACCTTGCAAAAGCCTTCGATACAATACCCCACTCAGACATTATAGATAAGCTCACCAGCTTAAATATAAACCCCTATGTCACTAGATGGGCTGCAAACTGGCTCAAGGACAGAACCCACATGATTAGAATTGCTGGAGCCATGTCAGACTCCAAACCAGTTACAAGTGGCGTCCCACAAGGCTCAGTCCTGGGACCACTCTTGTTCGGTATATATTTCTCAGAGGTACAGGCCAACATGGAAGGACTGTGGCTGACCAAGTTTGCAGATGACTGTAAACTGGGCGCCATAATCGACTCTCCAGCCGACACAAGCATCCTTCAAAAGGGCCTCATAGAAACAGACAACTGGTGCCAGAGCCATGGCCTCAAGCTAAACACCAAAAAGTGTATAGTCATCCCCTTTGGCAAAAACAAAGTGCCCACAAATTACCACATAAGTGGTAATCCATTAAGTATGGAAGAAGTAATTAGGGACCTGGGAACCCAAGTTGATAGCAATCTCTCATTTGACAACCACGTGGCCAAAGTGGTTAGAAAAACATTTTATATGGCCCACCTAATCATGAAGGGATTCACATCTAGATCAGGGGAGGTCATCGTGCCTCTTTACTCATCCCTCATCAGGCCCATAATTGAGTACAATGCCCCTTTTGGGATGTACCTTACCAGACACCTGCAGCAACTGGAAAGACCCCAAAAGTACCTCACCAAGAGGATCAAAGGGCTCAAACAGATGCCATATGCTGCCCGGTTAAAGAAACTCCAGCTCTACTCAGTGGCATACCGCCTGCTCAGAGGCGATCTGTGCCTGATGTATAAAGCCATGTCCAACCTGGAATTAATGGACATGCTGCACCTCAGAAAATCCAAATCCCATCGAGCTACGCTTGAGAGACTTGAACCTCAGCACTGAAATAAATAGGACATGCTGGAGGGACAGATTCATAACCCAGAGGCTCCCTTCACTCTGGAATAAAATCCCAGTCCAGGTTAGGCAGAGTCCCTCATTGACTCTCTTCAAGAGGAATCTTGATGAGTGGATGGGGGATCATAGGTTTACCCCGGGTATCACTTCTGTGTCACTGTTAGACAGAGGCACAGTATACTAACCTCAAAAAGGGCATAGCAAAATTAATTTAAAATGGGTGGTGAAAGCCAAACACACTCTGGCTAGGCTTATAAATGCCCTAGGGCAGATAGCCTAGTATGAACCTATGAACCTATGAACCTTTAATCTTCTGTACAGTCATTGTCAGTCAAAAATGATATCATCGCTCATTCAATTCCTGCCTTCAAATAAACCTCATTCCTCCTCCAAAACATTATTCTGCATGTATTGTTCCCACAATTACAATTATTTCTATGTAATTTGCTCCTACCCTTTTCTAAAGAAACATTTTTATTGAATTATCACTTATGACACAGGCAATTATACATTTATATCAATAAGAACAAACTGTAGTGACATATATTTTCAATTCCAAACATTGTACATTACCTTTAATCTTCTGTACAGTCATTGTCAGTCAAAAATTGTATCATCGCTCATTCAATTCTTGCCTTCTCATAAACCTCATTCCTCCTCCAAAACATTATTCTGCATGTATTCTTCCCACAATTACAATTATTTCTATGTAATTTGCTCCTACCCTTTTCTAAAGATTTTGCTTCAAAGTTCTTTTATCCCTGTTACTATATTCACCACTAATAGTATGAGTTGGTTAGACTTTGTTTTCTATTTTCTGGTAATTGCTTTTTTTGGTAGCCACCAGAATTAAACTCAGCAAGGCATTACTATGATTAAACAATTCCAATTCTGATCACAGCTCAAAAAATAATTTCCTTAGTTACACCAATTTGCTCACCCAATATTTCTGACAGTCTGCAGTAAATTTATAAAATCTACCAGCTCATTATACTCTTGTTCCCAATGACTTCTTTCTTCCCCATCACACTACCAACATTTGCAATCTACCTGAGGAAAAATTCTTTGTAGTCTGCTTGAGGTGTATAAATACTATGCAGTCATTTCCAAGCAAAGATCGCAAATCTTCTAAACTTTGTTGCATATTTGGGAGCCATACATGTATCCGTCCATTGATTTTTTTGTGAATTGCGTTTTGTGCTTTTTTGTGAATTGCTTATCCCATTTCTTCTCAAGCCTTTCTAACCTCCTCTGATTGATACCTATAGTTATCATGTAGTACTTTTATATGCCCTCATAATTACCCCTTTTTAACAAAAGCTTCTGTTCTTGATTCTACTATAAAATCAACCAGTGCTTGCCTTTCACTTAAGTTCCCCCTGTTTTTTTCTCTTTTCCTGTACTCTAAGATCAATCTTTGATAGGAAGGCAGTCTTTAATCTCCAGTCCAAATGAATACCTGGCCTCTTCCCATTCTATTAGCTTTCCCTCTCTAATTATTTGCTCCTAATACATTGCATCAGTTGCCAGTTTTCTGAGATTCCACCCTCCCTTGCCTTTAGTGTGTACCTCTAACTGCAGTCATCCCTATCAACAGAATCTAAATTCTCTATTCCAGTGTTGGCTTAGTTCTTAGAATACATTCTGCTACTTTATGAATGTGATATTCTGTATGGTTCTTGTTGTTCTCTTTAAGAATCTGCATCTGAAATCCCAGTCTTGCATTATTCCCTCAGCTTCCCCCAGTTTAATCATCATCCTTTTCCACTTTGAATTATAGCTTTCCGCTTGTTATATAGGAGCCTTTATAGCTCTGAAATACCATTCAAATCAAGTAATCCCACACCACCATGTTCTGTTGGAAGGATCAACGTATCCCACTTGACTCTTGCCCTCTTCTCCTCCCCAGATAAGATGTATCTGCAACTTCTCTTCCAGTTGATAAAAATACACCTGACCTATGTGTAAAACTAAAGGGACTAAACATTTTCACTGCTTGTATCTTGCTATCTTTATAAAACAGGACTTCTAATTTCTCAGTTTTGATATATTTTGTTTAGTTTCTTCCCACATATACTTAGCTGCCACAACAGAATCATTTTAACCTATACTGCTACATAATTATTTTTAGCATGTCCCCATAAATATTGGTATTGCTGAACCAATTTGTGTACAGGTACTTAGTTTTACAGCTACTGCATTTGCTTTATCTTCATTAATTCTGTATACCAAAAATATTTGAAACTCTCAGAATGTTCTACAACACTGAAATGTCCTTTTCTGGTTTTATTATGTAAATAATAATATAATCTACAAATAAAGCCAACTTTTCTTGATTATCAGATCGATTATATCCTTGAATTTCTGAGTCCCTTATTTTCTTTGCCAGTGGCTCTAAATGTAATGAAAATAATAAAGGGTATAAGAGGACACCCCCCACCTGGTTCCTCTGTTCAAAATAACAAAACAAAAAAAAACATATCCTAATAACTTAATAAAAACACAAAAAAATATGTATATCTTCAGATAAGTTTAGCTCTCCTAATAAGAACAATTGTCCCAGACTGATAGCTACATTCACAGGCTTCAATTGACCTATAATGAAGGTTATCCATGCTAAAATGCATGGTACAGCCTTTTACTTACACTAAGTTCTGTCTGTTTTTGCCTTATTTCATTCTTCTCCCAGGTGTAGAAAACAACTGGAATGCTTTCAGAAAATGTTATCATTTAGCCATTGAGATAAAGTATTTTGGCTTTATTGCCCTATCAGCTTCTCTCCATAGAAACATGATAACCGGGTACCATATTGCTTTCATCTACAAGCTTCGCATGTTGCACTTAACATTTATTTACTAAATGGAAACATTTCATTACATTCAATGTTTCTTTTTTACTTCTACTTAAAACTTATTTTTATATCAAGCCAAGGGCTTTAATCCAGTCATTCTCCTATGGAAGAGTAAGAAAAAGATTATTGATTTTACTTATATCATGCTCTTTTGTGAAGTCTTTATTTTATTTTATTTTATTTTTACATTGACGTGCCTATATTTCTTAAAACTGAAGAAGAAAGAAAAAGAAAAAGGGCATTCATTTACTTTAGTATCCCTATTACACACAAAAATAACTGAACATCTTTACTATATAACACATAGTATATGTCCTGTCTTAGAAAAATACTGTTAAGAATAATTTTTGCTTGCAGTTACCTCTTTCTTTCCTCTTCCCCTCTGCTTAATGTTCTTTCAAACATTAATGACCATAATAAAGGGCTTATGATTTGGAGTCCCCTACAGTTTTAACAAAGTCTAAACTCCAATAGGTCTTCTTGTTCCACAATATTTCACAAATGTAATAGATGCTTGGAAATTCTACTTTATTCATTAATTTTCCAGTTACTGTTTTTCTTCCTGTTGATCTCAATCTCCCAACTCCAGTCTCTGGTTCATTTCCAACATACTACACATTTTTCTAGTCAACTCCTGTGCTTTTTTTTCAGTCTCAAGCATTTTCCTTCAGAACATTGAAAAGGTTTCATTGGCATAGTGCCTCTCTCCCTCTCTCTTTCTTTCTTTCTCTCTGTCTCTCTCTGTCTCCCTCTCTCTCTGTCTCTCTCTCTCTCAGCTTTATTATCAGAAGAGTAAGAAGCAGAATCCCCTTCTGATAACTCATTTTGTTGGACAAACTTTTGTATTTCCTTCTTAGTATGTTCTGCATCAAAAATTACTGCCTCCAGGAAAAAAGTATTCTGAAGATAGCTGAACACAGCAGCTTGAGTCTCACATTTGCTTCTTCACATTCCGTGATTGCTGGAATAAATGTACTCCTCTTCTGCCTGGTGTACAGTTTCCACAAACACTCTACTCTCTCCATCTTTTAGTACTTTTTCCTTCTGCCACTGTTTTGTCAGAATCAACTCTTTTTCTGATGCTGGAATTGAATATTTATACTTTGAGGTCTTGGCTGCTTTCTTATGGCCAGGTTTGGTGTATACACATGATGTGCCCTTTCAATTAATAACTCCCGCTGTGAAATACCAGTCCACTTTCTTATTTGTGCTTTCATAAAATTAATATAGACTCTTCCTTCCTTCCAGTTTCTCTGGTACAGCAGAAACTCTCAGGTTTCCCCTCTTGCTCTGTCCTCTAATTTTATCATTCTTGAAACGTTTCTTCTTGGGTAGTCTCATACTCAACCAGTCATTTCTTCATTTTGACCTCTGATTTTTGCAGTTTTATCAGCTCATATAAATATCTGTTTAAAGCCTCTTCATTTTCATTTTTTCCAGATTTTTGTTATTTGAGATGATATACTCCTTCAGTGTTTCATTTAATTTCATCAGCTCTGAGTACATTTGACTTATTTTTTCCTCTAGATTACTGGAAGTCATCTCTTGCACCAAAGCTGGAGCTTGAACTCCTTTTTGCTAATCAGCTGCAGGATTCTTCACAGCTAGTGTGTTTTCTACTTACCTTTTGTGTTTGATTTTCTCTCAGTATTTCTAAAGTTCTTCTTTGCTGGCATCCAAGCAGTCCACTTAATAACTAGTAACTGAAATTTACCTAAAGAGACAAATTTATTGGCTCTCTTTTATGAGTTTCTGTTTTGACACTGGGAGAGCTGAACTTAAGCTGTAACTCAATGTGCAGCCATCTTGGAAGCTGCCATAAACCCAGATCATTTAGACCTTGAGCAGAGTTGGAGAAATACCAGCAACCTGGGAACCAAGCCCTCCATAACTTTCATACCAGCTGAAAGAAGAAAGCTGGATCAACGTTAGGTAAATAACCAATATCCCCACCCTGGCAAACAAAAATCATATAAAATGGAGGCTGGAGAGAGGGAATGACTACTGCAGCAGGAAATAGTTAAACATTTACTATTATGGTACAGTTACTTACACAAATAATGTACTAAGTTCATCATTTGATCACTGTTGCAGTAGCCTTAGTTATATGGGAAAACTACCTTATAAGGTTTAAGAGGAGGAAGGATTACAGTCCAGCAGCCCTTGGAGAATGGTTAGAGCAAAACCTGCTCTAGACCTGGAAAGGGAATCTAGTTTGTAGTGCATTGCAAAAGTATGTACAGAGGATCAACGTCCTGTCTGTAGAATACTTCTAAAGTTCACCCCTTTTGAAAACGTTACTAAGGAAGCCATGGCCCTAGAAAAATGTGCCTTCACCCTTCCTGAAATTGACTTGTTATAATGGGAATAACAAAAGGAGATAGCATAGGTCAACCACTTAGAAACAGTCTGTTTTGAAACAGTTTGTTCTTTTTTTTTTTCTTACCTTCATAATAAATGAATAACTGATCAGAATTTTGAAGGTTTTAGTCCTGTCAAGACAGTATCTGAGTTGTCTGTGGACATTCAGAGTATGAAAAATCTTTTCTTCCTTAATTTTAGGTTCTGGAAAGAAGATAAGGAGATTGATAGCTTAGGCTTTGCTTAAAGTAAATGCAGATGCCACTTCAGGCACAAATGAATGATTAGCTCTCAAAGAAACTCCATCTTTGTGAAAAATAAGACAAGGTTGATGTACTGTGAGAGTTCTCACACACTCTTCTTACAAAAGTCAGATCAAAAGCAAAACTATTTTACATGTTAAGAACTTTAAATCAGCCTGATGATGTGGTTCAAATGGAGCAATAGTTAATTTTTCCAAAACAGAATTAAGATTCCAAGGAGAAGCTACATGTTTTCTAGGTGAACAGATATGCAGAATCCCTTTCAAAAACATCATGAGATGGGAATGCATTGAAAGACTGTGATCCATGGGCAGACATGTGTAAATGGTAAACAAATAAACCTTCATAGAGAAATTAGAAACATCAGTGGATAATTACTCATCAGTGGATAATTATTCATACAAATATTGTAGTACCAGTGAAATACCATCCTTAAAAGGGTCTTGGTTCTTATTATGGCATCAATTAGAAAATTCTTTCCATTTGCCAGTATTAAGAATTCTCACTTGAATGTTTCTTTGCTTCTTTTAATACCTGCCCACTTCCTCAGAACATAGGTGCCTAAAAAGCTTCTCTGGAGGCATAGAATGGTAAAGCCCTGAGTATGACCCAGCTGACCTTGGTTTGATTAACAGCTTGGGCAACTGATGGAGCAGCAAGTATGGATGGCCATGCCTGTCCTAGGGGGAGGGCATTCATTGTTTATCTTCCCTAAGGTGAGGCATTGTCCAAAGAGAAGAGCTGCCCTCAGATGCAACCAACAAGCATTGGAGGTAGGGAAAGGGAAAGTATGGACAGAATATGATACAAAAAACAAAACACTAGACAGAAGCAGAGACATCTGAGTCTCCATTATGCCCTTAATATCCATGATCAGTCACAGCAAAACCAGAAGTTGTCTGGAGAGGTAAGGGAATGGCTAGTATACCCACCATGGATGTGGGGCACTGAGTGCTGGTAATAATAAGGTCCAAGAAAAAGAACATAAGCATCTAAAAAATATTATCCAGGCATTTAACTGAAGGTGTTTCAAGCTGGGGTGTATCAAACAACCCCTGTCTTTTGTGAATTGATCCGGTCTGTGAGAAAGCTTGTGGTCACTGCCTTTTGCCATTTCTAAGAGGAGAGGGTACTTGCGTATTATCGCAACCAGATTTCCAAAGTGGCATAATTCATTATGTCTTGCCAGAAACATTTATCGTAACCATTAAAGGGGTGCACAAAAGTGTTATTTCTCCACAGATGGGGCCAATGTCAGAGGTTAATTACCTCTGTGTCTCCTGACTTTTGAGGCAGTTGCTGCAAACACTTTGCAAGTATTTCCAGGTGAAGTTCAAATTCAGGACATCAAACACAATCCCCGGTTTTCCTAACCCATGTGATTACACTGACTCTCACTAAGCTGGTATGTCCTGGTGGCTGCTTTCCTCTTGGACATGCAGAGGACCGGGACATTGGCAAAAACTCTGTTATTGATTATGACTTTAGTCCTACTGAATACTTCAGTTTGACTGTAGCAGACAGAGAAGGCAGCCATTACATAGGGCTTGTTGTCCATCATTCACTGGATCACGGACAACAAAGCCACCATTGCCTTGTACTCCCAGCAAATGACAATGGTGTCCCTGACAGAAGTGGTATTGCACAAATATACAGAAGTCTTGTGGATGTCAATGACAATGTACATGTGTTTAGTCATTCATTTTAAAACACCTCTTTGAAAGAAGGCATACCAAAATGTGCATTAGTACTTAAAGTAACTGCCCTACAAATGGATGGGGGTTCAAACAGAGAAGTATGATACACATTCCCTAACATTACAGATACAGCACGTTTGTTTAACCTAGACCCCATCTCTGGAGAAATTAAACTGTACACACCACTTTTACAGTTAACATTAATATTTCCAGCAAGACATAATGATTTCTGCTACTTTGGAAATCTGGTTGCGATAATACATAAGTACTGAAGGGAGTACCAACCAATGTTGCCTGAGCCAGAAGGGATGCATCACAATGATTTTTGGAAAATATTTATTAATCTTCAGAATGACCTTGGATATCAGTGGAAAGGATGGAAAGAGTAGAAAGGCATACAGGAACATTCCTGTCCAAGAAAATTAGAATGCATCTGTTTTTCCAGACTTACTTGCAAGGAAACCTGAAGCAGAATTTTACTAGCTGTTTGTGAATAGATGTGAATAGATCTATCTGATGTATTCCCACAGCTGAATCAAATCCTGGAAGATCTCCTGACTAAGTTTCCATTCATGAGGTCTGTCCTGGACTTGATCAGCTCATCTGCTATGATGCTTTTCTTTTACAGAATGTAAGATGCCTGTAGAGTAAGATTGTGCTGAATAGCTATACCTCAGATGACCATGGCTAATCTGCAAAAAGGTTAAGATTTCAAACCCCCCATTTGTTTATGTATCATATTGCTGTGGTTGCTGTCTGTAATAACTTCCAGTGGTCCTCATGAAAACAGATGATTGAGAGAGTTGAATGCATTTTTAACTTCCAAAGTTTCTTTTATGTTTATGTTTTGATCTGCCTTTTTTGTTCCAAAGACCCTTCACTTTTACTAGCAAAAACACAGCTCACCTATCAAAATCAGAGGCTGAAAGGAAGAATGGGAGACCTGCATTCAAATAAAATGGGTACTTCCACCAAAGTAGTTCCTTTTTATAAATCCCAAAACTGTAATTTGAACTATCAGGGGTTGTTGAAGTTAGATCTATTCAGATTTTAGGTACTACTGAATCTTCATGTGGAGTATGGCTAGAGGAATCATAAAAATCATAGATGCTATGAATCCTAGTATCCTGAGAGATTCCCTTGATGAAGTCAGGGAATAACTTGAAAAACTCAGGAACAGATCTAGCTATAGATATACTTCACACCTCATAACTGTCTAGAAATCCACAATGTCAAGAGTTTTGCCTCATATTTTTTGGTCTGTTCCTCATAACAATTGTGATTTTTCTGACAAATCACAGAGGATTGAAGTTACTAAATAATGACAAACATTTCAGTTACAAACTGTTTATCATTCAGAAAATACACACTGGTGGAAAGTCTGTGACTCTGACTTTCTAAGTTTATTACAGCAATATTTGAACTCTGTCCCTCATTTTGGGCCTCCTACCTCACACACACACACACGCGCGCGCGCACACACACACACACACACACACACACACACACACACACACACACACACACACACACACATATACACTATTTTTAGCTTTGTCCAAAATTCTTGCACTAAGAGGTTGAGAAGTATGAGTTGCTTTTTCCTTTGGAAGAAAAGCTTTTCGAACTGAAGAATATAAAGACACCCCATGAATACAATCCTGTGGGAAAGAGTCAAACAAGATTTTGAATGTTCTCTTAAAAATCCAGTCTGCGAAAGAGATCTCTTATCTGACACTTTGAAAAAGACTCTGAAAAAATGAATATGTCATCTAAATAAGTGAAATGTGAATACCTTGCAGTCTGCATTAGGCTATTGGAGCTTTGCACATTGTGAATAACCTTGGAACAGAAGATAATTCAAATGGTAATGCAAAAACATTGACAGTGTAAACAATATGTGTATTCAGAAAAGATTTCCCTTAGAAGAGGAAAAGTGGCAATAATGTTCCTCACATTCTCAAATGAAGCAAGCAAAAACTTTAACATACTTAACAACTAAGAATCCTAAAAAAATAAGTATGCGAGAGAAATAGACTCCTTTCCCAACTCCAGCATAGCTTTCCATCCTTATCAGAGGGGGTGGAATTAGCATTTACTAAATGCTTAGCTAAGGAAGAATTTGCCAAGGAAATCACTGCATGATCAGATTTTGGATTAGAAAATAAAAATTTGTAAGACTGAAGAACTTTATACAATCTATCTGCTTTCTTAGAGGCTGCAGACTGGCTGTCAGGCATGCACATGCTATAATAAAACATCCTCCAAAGATGGACATACAGAAAGAACAAGAGTAGGTTGAGGAAATTCCAGTTATAATAAATCATAGCATTTTCTCAGTTGTAATAAATCAATATTTTCTCAAAGAAATTGGCATATTATTGTGTTCCAACTGAAACAACTGGTTCATCCTGGATATGGTTTTAGAAAAAGAAAACTCTTTCAAAGGAAAACAAGACAAAACACTATCTTCAGAATCTGATTTAGTTACCTGAGGAGGAAAAAACAGAAGCTGTTTCATCACAATCATTTCCATTCATTATACTGAGAATCTTCAGAAAATGAAAAGTTTTTTCATCTTCTCAATAAATCCAGAATGGGAAGGGTTAAGCACCTAATATAAGCTCTCAGCTAAGCACAATAAATAATCCCTGTCTAAAATAACATACAGAAGAAGATAACTGTTTAACTTTCTGATTCCTTTTAACAGGAATCTCCATTAAAACAGACTCCTGTTGGGAACCCCTTCCCCGGAGAATAAGTATTCCAGTCCAATTAGACAGAGAAGTATTTCTCTGCTCCTTCCTCTGAAACTAAGCCTAATATGAAAAAAACTGAGAAATAAGAGCCAGTGATATTGTCAGCTTGAGTAGAATTCATTTACTTGATGGTATGGCCAGCAAAGAAGAAATTTAGAGCACCTGAAAGAATATCAATAAGAAAAGGTGAAGAGAAAACACTAGCTGGAAAGAATTCTGCAGGTGTTCAACAAAAAACAGTTAACATTCAGCTTTAGTGCAAGAGATGGCTTCCAGTAATTTAGAGGAAAAAAATAGATCACATATGTTCAGAAGTGATTAAAATAAACGAAACATTGAAGGGAATAAAACTCAAATAACAAAAGGCTAGAAAATAGAAGAAGCTTTAACTAGCTATTCAGATGAACTGATAATATTGCAAAAATCAGAGGCTGAAATGAAGAAAAGGCTAGTATGAGACTTCTCAAGAAGAGCTGTTTCAAAAAATGGTAGCGGCAGAGAAAACCTCAGATTTTCTTCTGTACCAGAGAAACTAGAAGGAACAGACTGTACTAATTTTATGAAAGCTGAAATAAGCAACTAGATTGGTATTCCACAGTAGGATTTGTTAACTGAAAGCACATTGAGTATATGCTCTAAACCTGGCCATGAGAAAGCAGCACAAAGAGTTCATCCTGACAAAATTGTGGTAGAAGTTTGTGGAAAATGATTATTCACTGCACACCAGGCAGACAAGAAGCAAATTAATGCCAGCAATCAGGGAATATTGAGAGGCAGGTATAGGATTGAAGCTGTGGAATCCAGCTGTCTTCAGAATATTTTTTCTGGAGGAACAAAGACATTTTTGGATGTGGAACAGGCTAAGGAGGAAATTTTAAAAGTTTACCCAACAAAAAGTGAACCAGAAAACAGAAGGGGACCCTGCTTCTAATTCTTCTGACAATAACGGTCAGAGAGAGACTTTACCAGAATAATGTTTTCCAATGTTCCAAAGGTAAATGCTTGAGACATAGAAAAAAGGCACAGGAGCTGACTAGAAGAATCAAGAGTATCTTGGACTTGAATTAGAGTCTGGAGTTGGAAGATCGAGATAAACAGGAAGAAGACCAGCAACACTGAAATTAGTGAATAAATGGGAGATTATAAAGCATCAATCATGTATGTGAAAATACAGCTTTGTAAAAAAAAGTGACTGAGAAAGACTGGACTTTTGTTGACTTTGTTAAACTTGTGGATAGATTGTAAAGCACACATCAAACTTTATGTCATTAATGGTCAGAAGGACACTAAAAAGGGTATAAGTAAAACTTTTTTTCTTATTGTTTGCATAAAACATTTCAAGGGGTGGCCACGGTGGTGCAGCAGTTAGCGTTGCCGCCTCACAGCAAGAGGTGCTCTGGTTCGATCCTCGGCTGGGGTGCCTTCTGTGCGGAGTCTGCATGTCCTCCCTGTGGTCGCGTGGGTTTCCTCCGGGTGTTCCGGTTTCATCCCAAAGACATGCTGTAGGTAGATTGGACACACTAAATTGGCCTTAGGCATGAGTGCATGCGTGTGTATGCCTTCTGTGGAAGGTTGGGCACCAGGCTGGCAACTCGACACTGTAAAACTCTACTGTCAATCATGAGCGGACGGTGATCCGCTGTGGTGACCCCTAACTGGGAAGAAGCTGAAAGAAGAAGAAGAAGTTTGTATAAAACATTTCAAAATATAAATTGCATGTTGAATATGGTAAACCAGTTTTCTGTAGTCAGGTTTATTTTAAATGTGGGGGGGTATCTCTTCAGTAACTTTTGTATGAGTTAAAGATATTACAGTAAACAAGTATTTTTTACAGGCTTTACAGACTAACCAGAGATGAACGTCTGGACAAAAGCAAGTTTAATGTTAATATGCTATATTTCTGGGCTGCTATGGCGAGATGTGGTGTAAAAGTGCACTGATCATATTATATTTTCTCTTATTTTTAATAAGAGTGGATGTCTAGATTACTGCCCTTGGCTTAAGCTATATGTGTTTTTCGAAGCAACTAAACTTGAAAAATAAGACAAAATGATGAAAGCCATGAAAGATTCTAAGCTTCATACATCTGCAAAGATATTAGCTTTTTGCATTAGCAAATGTTCAGTGGGAGTCAATAAGTCTGCTGCTAAGGCAGCTGAACATTCTGTTCTGAAGAAAATTGAAACGGATTTATTGCTGACTACTTTTACATGGAGATAAGCTTCCTGCAAGTACAAACAATTATTTTGAGAGTTCTGGACATTCTTTGCTGAGGGTGATGCAAAACATAAAGGTACAATTCCAAGCAGTTTGGTAAATAAAGTCTGAAATTATGGAGAAGTGAATAAGAGCAGCCTCTACAGCAGCCTTAATAATTTAAGGCATTTAATAGAACAGTGTACAATTTAGGTTTATTTAAAGATAGCCAGTGCCCTTTTTATTAGTGCTAAAAAGTTAATGTTTTCTGAAAGTATGCAACCTGTTCATCATATCTGGGAGGGGAATAGAGCTAAGAAAAGACAGCACTCAGTATAAGAGGGAACACAGGGTGTAGCATGTGCTTTAGCATAGGTAACTTTAATTTTAGGTTAGGTAATACCTGACAGTACAGTTGTCAATTTGGGGCAATTGTTCCGAACTGCAGAGTTAAACTTTATTCTTTGAAGATGTACATAATTTTGTCTTTGTTCTAAGTTAATAGGGGATGGGGATATTTTGAAAATGTATTTAGTTTAGTTTAAGGGTTTTTCATGAAAACAAAAATTCTTGAAAAAATGTGACATAGGTTCAAATGGAGATGAGAAGAAACAACTGTATACAAGATCAGCCTCCCAGAAAATGGTGTGTGCATATAACACAAAAGCTGTTAATACACATTCAAAAACATTGACATAAATAACAACTTTTTATCATAATGGCTAAGAAACTGGAAGCCCTTGCTAATCGATATGGGTAGTATCTAAGCAGTTCAGAAGGCCATGAAGAACCACATTCCAAAGACATCCGAAAATATGTAAATACAACTTTTATTTTCACATTGTGAAAATTAAAGTTGTATTTACATATTTTCAGGTGTCTTTGGAGTGTGGCTTTTTGTGGCCTGCTGAACTGCTTAGATTTTGTTCTGGTTTAAGTGTTGAAGGCTGCTTCCCTAATCTCTTACTGGTTTTTGATATGGATAGTATGATACAAGTAATGAAAATATTTTGACCAGTAGGGATGACTGCAAGTAGAGGTACAGAAAACATGTAGAAAGGGTTACAATCTACTAGAAAAAATCTGGCAAAGGAACCAAGGCAATGGGAGCAAATAATGAGAGAAGGAACAATAAGAGTGGGAAAAGGCCAAGAAGACATTTGGAATGCAGGCTAGAAACTGCTTCTTCTACAAATGACAGATATCAGAGTATAGGCAAAGAAAAGGGGCTAGGGGAACCTTAAGTTAATGACCTACTCTGGTAGAGTTTTTATTTTAATCTATAACAGAAGCAAATGTTAAAGAGAGAACTAAAAACTCTACCAGATCAGGTCTTTCAATTAGGATTCTCATATCCCTTACCTTTGCCTATACTCCAATATCAATCTCTGATAGGCAAGGCAATCTCTAGCCTGCAGACCAAATGTCTTCTTGGACTCATCCCATTCTGTTAACATTTCCTTCTCCAGTTATTTTCTTCCAAAACCTTTGTTCTTTTACCAGTTTTCTCCAGTAAATTCCAGCCCCCTCTTTTCTATTCTCTGTACCCCTAATTTCAGTCATCCCTATTGTCAAAATTTCTTTTCTCCATAGTCATGTTGGCTTAGTTCTCAGAATACTTTCTGGTACTTTTTTAAGTTCTCCAAATCTTTTGGGTTTCCAATACCATGATGAGAATAGACCCTATTTCTAAGTCAAAGTATGATTAAAGTTCATGAAATTGGTATTGTTTTAATCTTTGTCAGCCATAAGTGCTCTCCACAGCACCCGCCATGTGCCCAGTAATGACTCCTTCTCCAATTTGTATGGGGTTACATGTACTGGTAACACATCTAAATATGATCTCCCCTCTAGTCAAAATATTAGAAAAATGCATTCACTCCCAACTCCTTGCCCACTTCCTTAATCACAAACTCCTCTCCCCCACACAACACGGCTTTAGGCCAAAACATAGTACCAGTACTGCCCTGCTACCTTTCACAAACACCATTCAAGATCTTATAAACAGAGGCCAAATGGTCTCCTCCATATTCCTTGACATGTCAAGCCTTTGACACCATCTCCCACCAAATCTTACTAAATAAACTATCATCCCATGGCTTCAACACAACAGCCCTGTCCTGGTTCCATAGTTATCTCTGTAACCGTCAGCAAGCCACCAAATAGGAGAACACCCTGTCCCCCCTTCTACCCATCACCATTGGTGTACCCCAAGGATCCATACTTGGCCCCCTTCTCCTTACAGTTTTTACTAACAACCTCAGCTCTTCAACCCAATTAGCCTCCATAGTCAAATATGCCGACTACTCTACATTAATCTGCACAGCCCCCACCCCCCAGGACCTACAAACACAAATGCAAAAATCTTTCCAGGACATAAACTACCTCACTAGCCATCAACTCATACTTAACCCTAACAAAACCAAGTTAATTGTCTTTAATTACAATAAACCCAAAACATGTCTGACTCCAGTTTCTGTCCTTTCCACAAATGGAACCAAGATAGACCCCACTAGCCAAGCCAAACTTCCAAGTGTCACAATCAATGATAACCTAAGGTTTGACAGACACATCTCCCTCACCATCAAAAAAGTCCACTCCAAACATGGCACCCTTTACAGAATTAAACCTTACCTTACAGACAACGCCAGATTAGCCACTGCCCGCACACATCTACTCTCCTCCCTCCTCTATGTCTCCCTAGAATTTACAAATATTCATAAATCTGACCTAAATAATCTCCAATCATGCTACAATAAAATCGCCAAGGTTGCCACAGACCACCCTTACAGAACCCACCACTGCTCTGTACTCTCCCAACTTAAATGGTTTGAACTACCAAACCTTCTAACATTTAGCCAACTGTCCATAGTCCACAATATAATTCACAAATCTAACAACTATCTGGCACTCGCAAATCTAGCCCAACCCAACAGCAATCCTAGAGCTCTAAGATCCTCCAACTATTATTAAAGATTACCCAAGCCCACAACACACAGGCACCACCCTTTTTCCCATAAAATTGCCAATCTGTGGAACACTCTTCCTCAACCTATGGCTAAAAATCCCAGCATTCATAACTTTAAAAACATCCTTAAAGAACATCTAGCAAAACAATGGCTCTATTCCTGCCATACTCCTGGTTAAGCTAACTGCTACTCCCTTACATTACCCTAAGCAAGCTCATTCTCACAGCTACAACTATTAACTGCTGATGGCTATCTTGATTCTACACTCAGTTTCAGTTAGCAATGTATACACATACTGCTTTGTCTTTAACTGTTATGTAGATTGCATTTCTCTATCTTGCAATTACTGTATCACACTGTTCTCACTATTAACTCATGTGACCAGTTTTTATCACTGTGTGCCATTTTTTGTTAAATTTGTTTATTTGTTAATTATTTGCTAATTCTTGTTATATAACTAATTTCTTTATGGACTTGCTTTGTACATTGTTGACGTGTTCAGTTTGATTGTTTAATACTGTCTGTTTGTATGTATGGAGCTTTTTTCCCCGGTTCTCCACTGAAAATGGGCCTCATGCCCAGTCGGGCATTACCCGGTAAACAAAATAAATAAATAAATGTAGATTCTTTTTTTATAAGACCCATTGCCCCTACTCCTATTGGAACTGTCTGGGTATCTTTCCTCCACATTGTTCTCATTTCTGCCTGCAGATCCTGATATTTTATGACTTTGTGTCTCTCTTTACGCAAGACACTGTAGTCACTGGGTGTGGCGATTTCAATGATGAATGTCTTCTTTTCATGGACCACTGTATCTGGTTTTCTAGCATCTATCTTTTCAACTGCTGGTAATGGGTGATCCCATGTGATACAATAATTTCCTATGATATTTGTGGCTCATGTTTCCAGTGTTTTTCAGCCACTTCAATACCATAATGTTTGCACAATCCTCAGTGCAACAGTCTTGCCACATTATTATGCCTTTCAGTATACAGTCCTTCTGCCATTAGTATATCACAACCAGCAATGAGGTATGCACCTGTTTCCAATTTGTTTTACAAAACCTACATTTATCTGTTTCTCTCACATGTTCAATGGACTTTGTAAACCAGCGAGTATGTAGCCCACTATCTTGGGCCACTAAACCTTTCATCTCTTGGTTTGAATTCGCCTCTCCTTAGCCATTCCTGGATTCATTCCTGATCAACATGAGGTTCTTCCAGAAGTTTTCTGCACTTGCAACTATATTTATGCATTTTCCACATTTT
>NC_056735.1:1147390867-1147398367 GCF_019279795.1 Protopterus annectens
AAGTCTCCAATAAAACACAAGGACCCCATAGAATGTACGTACACTAATCGTGGATACCTGGCAGATATATAAGATGCAATGAATAAGAAATCAATGCCCAAAAGGAAATATAATGCAAAGTCTAATGTAAGCAACGTTAAGCATTGCACAGGCCAGCTTAGGAGGTGTAAGCAATGTGTAGACCAGCTAACTCGATGTGCCCAGTGGTATACCCCTTTTAACAATGCCAACCCTAGGTAAACAGGTTTGCCCATAGCTAAGCCTTTTCAAAACCGGCCACTCACGGAAAAGTGTGGGAAATCGGCCCTACTTAAACCCAAGAGGCGGGAATACAGCTCATAACTGGTTAGAGATTCCCCTTGCAGGCACTATGGTGGTAAGGGGAGAAGGTGTGCTCCTCCAGGCACAGCACTGGTGCATCCAGGAGTCTATGGTTATGGCAGAACTCCTAGTTAAGGACCATGTTCAAAGACTGCTGCAGGGCCAGTACCAGGGCTCCCAATATATGCCGCAGGCTTGGGACCTTCTTGCCCGTGACCTCATCAGTGCCAGTGGCATACCCCCCAACTGGTGAGCAGATCAGGCACCACTATGCTGACCTGAAGCAGTGTAAGGGGGACCTCTTGGAGGAGTGGTTCCAAGAGGCTAGAGCATCAGGGGATGTTCCAGACGTGTATAGGTATCACCCCAGTATGTGTGTGATAATTGCTAGCTCAGGTAAATCATGGAAAGGTGTGGCTAAAAATTCCTCTTATGTCACTCACAGCTGCAATGCAGTGGGCTGTGAACCAGGAGGCCCACATCAGTCGCCTGGCGAGGTTGTGACTCGAGGCAGGTCAGTAATACTTATGCAGTTACTGTCATAGGAAATAAAAATAAAAGTAGTAGCAAATTAATTGCTAATATAAAACCTGTATTGTTCAAGGCAAGTACTCCATACACTACATAATATGACACTAAGAGTCTCATATTGTTTGTAAGTCTGTAAAAGTGTAATAGCCTGACAAAACCACCTACCATTAACTGGGAAAACTACTCATGTACCAACTCTTTTGCTCAACATTTTCTGGAAATCATCAATTCCAACACCTTGGATCAACTTATCCACACCCCCACCAGAGGCAGCACTATCCTAGACTTGGTCATCACTAACATGGGTGACCGGTGTTCCACACCAGAGGTCAGCTCCTCATTGGTCAGATCCGACCACAAGCTAATCACCCTAGACATCCACATCCCACTCCCAACCCCCATTAGGAAAACAACCATAAAAAATTTTCTACAAAGCCTACTTCACGCTTCTTAAGACAGAAGTGGCAAACTTCACGACACCCATGCATATGGACAATAGAGGTACGACTGCTGAATCCTACACAAATGCACTTTATAAGCACTTACATGAGTGCATGGATCGTGCTATCCCTAACAGAACCAAGATGCTATCCTCCAAAAAAAGGAAGCCAATCTGGTGGTCTTCTGCCATAAACAAACTCTACAATAGAAGAAAGAAACTCTTGCAAAAAAGAGTAAAATCCCATGATTGGAGGAACTCCCTGGTCAGCCTCAGTAAGAAGCTGAGATCCCTCATAATATCCTCCAATGCTAGTTATGAAAACAAAATCCCCACTGATTCTAAAGACAACCACAAAGCATTCTATAGCTATGTCAAGAATCTCAATGGCAACACTCAGATCTGCTCTGAGTTACAGCACAATGACACTAAATATACAGAACTAACTGATATTGCCAACATCCTGGCAGACAGGTTCATTGCTAACTTTACCCCCCTCTCACCCGCTAAAGGGACCATCTTTATATGGGAAGAATGCAAAGTTCCTGTAATCACGGCTGCACAGGTAAAACCTCACTCTCCAAAGCCAAGAACACAGCATCCATGGGACCTGACAGCATCGCAGGCTGCCTTCTACATGAACTACAGAATGAATTGGCACCCCACCTAAGTACCATGTTCAATCATAGCCTCACCTCAGGCTTTGTGCCCATTGAATGGCACACCGCAACGGTTATCCCACTCCACAAAGGGGGGGGGGCACAACAGACCCCAGGAACTACCGCTCCATTAGCCTGACGAGCCTGGTCTGCAAGGCTATGGAACTTATCATCATGGAACTCATAAACAAAGACATTGGAGATCTCCAAACTCTGGACCCCACACAGTTCGGGTTTGTAAAAGGCAGATCATGTCTCCTATACCTGATAGACTTCTTTGAAGTAGTCGCTAAAGCCACAGATGAGAGTAAGGTAGTTCACACAGCCTATCTAGATCTCACCAAGGCATTGGACACCATCCCCCACTCTGGAATTATAGATAAACTCAAGATGGGTTGCCTACTGGCTTACTGAGAGAACCCACACTGAGAAAGTAGCAGACTCCAAATCAGACTTCAGACCACTGACAAGTGGAGAACCACAGGGTTCAGTCCTGGGTCCTAACCTGTTTGGTATCTACTTCTCTGAAGTACAGGCTAACACAGAAGGTCTTTGGCTAACTAAATTTGCAGATGACTGCAAACTAGGAGCCATAATCAAAACTCCTAACGATGTGGACATCCTACAAAAGGGCCTCACTGAGAAAGATGCATGGTGTCAAAGCCATGGTCTCAAGCTCAATGCCAAAAAGTGCATTGTCATCCCCTTTGGTAAAAACTCTGTACCCATGAACTACCACATAGGTGGTAGTCTACTTAACACCGAAAGTGTGATAAGAGACCTTGGGACACAGGTGGACAGTAGTCTCTCCTTTGATAATCACATCGTCACAGTGGTCAGGAAATCCTTCTACGTGGCACACCTCATCACAAAAGGTTTCTCATCCAGAAAAAAAGAGATCATTGTTCCCCTCTACTCATCACTCATTAGACCCATTATAGAGTACAACACCCCTTTTGGTATGTACCTCACAAGACATCTACAACAACTGGAAAGGCCACAAAAATACCTCACAAAGAGGATTACTGGCCTCAGACAGATGCCTTACGCAGACCATCTCAAAAAACTCCAGCTTTACTCCGTCGCATATCGCCTACTCAGAGGCGATCTCTGCCTAACATACAAAGCTATGTCAAACCCAGAGCTGCTGGACATGCTCCACTTAAAGAAATCCCAATCCCTCCGAGCTACACGCTCTAGGGACCTAAACCTTGTCACCACAATAAACAGAACATGCTGGAGGGATAGATTCCTGTCCAAGAGACTTCCCATACTCTGGAACAGACTACCTATCTATATCAAACAGAGCTCCTCATTAGCACTCTTCAAGAAAAATCTTGATGATTGGGATCGGTAATAGGAAATTCACCCCGGGGATCACTTCTGTGGTTCTGCTTGACAGGGGCACAGGAAAATAATTTTCTTGGGTGGGAAAGCCAGGGTACCTTTTTGGCTAGGCTTGTATAGGCCCTAGGGCCAATAGCCTAGTACCTACCTATGAACCTATGAAAACAGGTCTAACTGCTGGACTGCATGTGTATATCCTGGTATCATACGGTAATGTAGATATGCAATCATGTAATAGTACTGTAGTATTAGGCACTGTTACCCACACTGTGAACCATAAATTGAATGTGTAGGAATGCCTGTATATGACAGGTGTAATCCCCAGAGGCCATTTAGTACAACTGAGACACTCAGACAGTAAACAGGGAAAATGCAGGCAACAAAAACTGAATAGCACATGGAACTGGGCTGTGAACTGTTGTTTTTTTAGCACACACAGCCACGTTTCGAATCCGGCCAGTGATAGTAGTCTGCATACAGAATCATTCCCCACAACTGTACATATATGTCCAGAATATCTATTAAAGTGGCCCATATATGTTGCCTATCAACCTGTCCCCCTGGGATATCAGTGGGATGATCCCAGACGTATATGCAGCAAACAGGAAATACAACTGATTGACACACAGCTATGAAAACAAAGCTGGTACACTAGCAACTCCCCAATACCTTATGTGACTATAAGCCACGTATTTCCCTTTAACACCCCAACTTGTCAAGCTGTGGGCAGAGTGTGTACAGTAACAGAGTGAGATGTATGTGCATAAAGGTAATGTGGAATCTGGTACTGTGTGTTTGAACATTCAGGTAGTGCTAATAAACAGTCCTCCCACAGGTCTGTCAGATACCAACACTGTGCCCAGAAATACAAGAATGATATGCAGTTGCTCTGAATAATGAGGTTTTACACATCACTGTCACACACACTGTCCTATAACATAAAACTGTCTAGGAAATCTGTATAAGAGTGTTGTAATACAAGGTCAGAATGCAAAAGCACAGGGGATTAACAAGACAGAAAGCAGATAGGAGATATACATCAATATCTATATAGCAGACACATCTGTGATGGACATAGTTTAAGTTGTAGCAGACACAGCCATGGTCTGAATCCTGGGAGTGGAATTAGGCTGCATACAGATTCATACCCCACAACTGTACAGATGAGGCCAGAATGTCCAGTATATGTGCCTGTATCTGCTGCCTATCCCCCTGTCCCCCTGGTAAGTCTGTGGGATGATCCCAGATGTTTAGCCAGCAAACAGGGAATACAAGTGATTGTCAAACATCTATGAGAACACACCTGTCACTGTAGCAACCCCCCAAAACTGTTCAAGTATGACCTATCGACACTCCCATGTTGTCAAGCTGTGACCAGAGTGTGTACAGTAACAGAGTGAGATGTATGTGCATGATACTAATGTGTAATCTGGAACTTTGTGTGGCAACAGTCAGGTAGTGCTAACAAACATTGCTCCCACAGGTACGTTGGATACGAACACTGTGCTGTGAAATACAGACCAATATAACCCGTACTGGTACTGTTCACTCTGGTATTGTAGAGAATTGTGAGTGTTCCAGTTTCTCTGAATAATAAAGTATCACTGGTCACTGTCACCCACACTGTGCTAAATAATATAACTGTGTAGGAAAGCATGTATCTGTGTGTGTCAGGTCACTAAAGATGGAAGAGGGCAATATTCTAGATATTTCCAGGCACACCAACATGTGGTCAACACAAGGCCAGAGTCTGTGCAGAAAGAGTTGGATAGCATAGTGCAAAACATCAACCTGGAATCCAGGAGTATGTGTACAAACTGTTAGTGTTAACAAACATTCCCTCCACAGGTATACCAGGTAAGAGGTGCATACTGCAGGTAATACCGGTTCATGTGTAATGATGATGACAGCCATATCACTGTACAAACTAAGGCTATAGGGTAGTGTAGTAAGACTTGTAAGGTACAAATAACAGCACTGACTAGGAAAGTAATGTGGACTACAGGAATATACTAGTTGCTAATTGACATCTTTCTCCCCCCCCCACCATATCTCCAACAATAATCAAAATACCCACCCCAACCAGTATGTAATGACACCTATGCTCTGATAATGTCCAATTGTTTGATAAAATCTTAATGGTTCCCATGAATGTGCTATATTGAATTATTCTAACACTGGTGGCATGGTGCCATCAATGTACTTGCATGCTGCTCTTATTACTACTGCAGTCCCATATATGCATGTGTTCTGTTTGCTATGCAATAGTTCCGTATCTGGTGTCTCGGTTAATGGGAATATCTATGCATGCTGTTATACCTAACCTGGAATGTGTTGACTGTTACTTACCCACAAATGATGAAATGTAAACACTATAGCACGCTTGGGAAGGCCGGTCCCAGCGGACCCACCTGTCCCACCTCAGCTGGCCGTGGCACCGGGCACCAGCATGTCTGGGCCCCAACCCATTGGTCCTGCACCACCTTCTGGTGGAACTGCCTCAGGGGAATGGGGCTCGCCCCCCCTGGGAGTGGGTATGGACAGGCACCTGTCACCAATTGCCAGGTCGGGGTCATGGTGCGCAGAGTGATCAACAAGCAGTTTGGTGATTTTTTATGCCAGCTTGAGGGCCGCATGTCACGATTAGAGAGTCAACCTGGCTCTGCGACTCAGCCCCCAGCACACCCACCTTCAGGGATGTGAAGGTGCAGTGGTGACTGCCCATGGGTGGGGACCTCAGTCCCACTGTTACTACTAGGGGCTTTGTGGCTTACGATATCCCAACACCCCTCCCCATCAAGGTGTTTACTTCCCCACATCTGTCATATACCACCCCTGTATGTGTCTTGTTTGTCTTGTCTGTTAACCTACCCCACCTACTTCCCCAAATATACCTGCTACCCCTCCCCAACATCCTACTCTCACATGAAAAGAAAAGGGCAATCTGTTCCCACAAAAAAATCTCGCCCCATACATAGGTTCATAGGCTCATAGGTAAATACTAGGCTATCTGCCCGAGGGCATATGTAAGCCTAGCCAGAATGTGCTGGCTTTCGCCACCCCCTTAGATTAGTTCCCTGTGCCTCTGTCTAGCAGAGCCACTGCAGTGATCCCCGGGCTACATTTTCTGTTTCCCATCCACTCATCAAGGTTCCTCTTGAAGAGTGTTAGTGAGGGGCTCTGCCTAATATAGATTGGAATTCTGTTCCAAAGCATGGGGAGTCTCTGGGACAGGAATCTATCCCTCCAGTCGTATTTATCATTATGGTGAGGTTTAGATCCCTAGACCATGTGGCTCTCGGGGTTAGGTGGAGCATGTCCATCAATTCTGGGTTGGACATGGCCTTGTATGTCAGGCAGAGATCGCCCCTGAGTAGGCGGTATGTAATCAAGTACAGCTGCAGTTTCTTCAGTCGGACTGCATAGGGCATCTGTTTGAGGCCAGTAATCCTCTTGGTGAGGTACTTCTGTGGTCTTTCCAGCTGTTGCAGGTGTCTTGTAAGGTACATCCCAAATGGGGCGTTGTACTCTATGACGGGTCTGATGAGTGATGAGTAGAGGGGCACAATGACGTCTTTTCTTCTAGATGTGAACCCTTTTGTGATTAAGTGGGCCACATAGAAGGATTTTCTAACCACCTTGGCAATATGATTATCAAAAGAGAGATTACTATCTACTTCAGTCCCCAGATCCCTTATTTCATGTTCTGTATTTATGGGACTACCGTGTATGTGGTAATTCACGGGTATTTTTTTTTCCCAAACTAGGCACGTTTTGATATTTAGCTTGAGGCCATGATTTTGACACCAGGTATCCATTTCAGTGAGACCCTTCTGGAGGATGTCTGTATCAGCCAGAGAGTCAATTATGGCCCCCAGTTTGCAGTCGTCTGTGAACTTGGTCAGCCATAGTCCTCCAGTGCTTGCCTATACCTCTGAGAAGTATATACCGAACAGGAGGGGTCCCAGGACTGAGCCCTGGGGGACATTACTTGCAACCGGTTTAGAGTTGGACCTAGACCCTGCAACTCTCACCATGTGGGTTCTATCTGTGAGCCAACTGGCAACCCATCTTGTGATGTAGGGGTTTCTTTTCAGGCTGGTGAGCTTGTCTATAATACCAGCATGGGGAATTGTGTCGAAAGCCTTTGCGAGGTCTAGGTAGGCTGTGTGGACCTCCTTTTCCTGACTAAAGCCTTGGTAA